>NC_084554.2:54395000-54435000 GCF_033978685.3 Nerophis lumbriciformis
CTGTAAATATACTCCTCCCCTCTTAACCGCTCCGCCCGCGCAGCTTACCTGCCCGCCACCCCTGTTGCCGGGGGCGCGTAACAGGGGTCACTCCGCGCGCAGTGCGCTCACGAAAGGGGTGGGGCAAGCAGAACTGGCGCTGCGGGATGAACCAAACGCCGGGTTAAGGCGCCCGATGCCGACGCTCATCATACCCCAGAAAAGGTGTTGGTTGATATAGACAGCAGGACGGTGGCCATGGAAGTCGGAACCCGCTAAGGAGTGTGTAACAACCCACCTGCCGAATCAACTAGCCCTGAAAATGGATGGCGCTGGAGCGTCGGGCCCATACCCGGCCGTCGCCGGCAGCGAGACGCGCTTGGAGGTGCGCTCAGCGCGGCTCCCATATGATTGCGCACTGGTGTGCGTCTGGGTCGTGACAGCGTGGCACGCAAATGTCTGTGCTGCGTTGGATCAGTCTCCTTTCTTTAACAGGCAAAAGCTTTATAACCTCACTAATGCCTTGCATCGTCTATATTAGATATATAACAACGGGCGGGTGCGGTGTTGATTAAATGTTAATTCGGGTGGATGCGGATGGTTGACGACTTTTGTCATGCGGTTGCGGATGAAATAATTGCCTATCCGCGCATCTCTAGTTTGATGAGCATTCCTCAACTTTATCAGTATTTATTGCCACCTTTCCCAACTTCTTTGTCACGTGTTGCTGGCATCAAATTCTAAGTTGGGAAAGGGCATGTTCACCACTGTGTTACACGGCTTTTCCTTTTAACAACACTCAGTAAACGTTTGGGAACTGAGGAGACACATTTTTGAAGCTTCTCAGGTGGAATTCTTTCCCATTCTTGCTTGATGTACAGCTTAAGTTGTTCAACAGTCTCCGTTGTGCTATTTTAGGCTTCATAATGCGCCACACATTTTCAATGGGAGACAGGTCTGGACTACAGGCAGGCCAGTCTTGTACCCGCACTCTTTTACTATGAAGCCACGTTGATGTAACACGTGGCTTGGCATTGTCTTGCTGAAATAAGCAGGGGCGTCCATGGTAACGTTGATTGGATGGCAACATATGTTGCTCCAAAATCTGTATGTACCTTTCAGCATTAATGGTGCCTTCACAGATGTGTAAGTTACCCATGTCTTGGCCACTAATACACCCCCATACCATCACACATGCTGCCTTTTACACTTTGCGCCTATAACAATCCGGATGGTTCTTTTCCTCTGTGGTCCGGAGGACACAAAGTCCACAGTTTCCAAAAACAATTTGAAATGTGGACTCGTCAGACCTCAGAACACTTTTCCGCTTTGTATCAGTCCATCTTAGATGAGCTCAGGCCCAGTGAAGCCGACGGCGTTTCTGGGTGTTGTTGATAAACGGTTTCCGCCTCGCATAGGAGAGTTTTAACTTGCACTTACAGATGTAGCGACCGACTGTAGTTACTGACAGTGGTTTTCTGAAGTGTTCCTGAGCCCATGTGGTGATATCCTTTACACACTGATGTCGCTTGTTGATGCAGTACAGCCTGAGGGATGGAAGGTCACGGGCTTAGCTGCTTACGTGCAGTGATTTCTCCAGATTCTCTGAACCTTTTGATGATATTACGGACCGTAGATGGTGAAATCCCTAAATTCCTCGCAATGAGAAAGGTTTTTCTTAAACTGTTCAACAATTTGCTCATGTATTTGTTGACAAAGTGGTGAATGACTGAGCATTTCATGGAATCTACTTTTTTACCCAATCATGGCACCCACCTGTTCCCAATTTGCATGTTCACCTGTGGGATGTTCCAAATAAGTGTTTGATGAGCATTCCTCAACTTTATCAGTATTTATTGCCACCTTTCCCAACTTCTTTGTCACGTGTTGCTGGCATCAAATTCTAAAGTTAATGATTATTTGCAAAAAAATAAATAAAGTTTATGAGTTTGAACATCAAATATGTTGTCTTTGTAGCATATTCAACTGAATATGGCTTGAAAAAGATTTACTATTTATTTACATCTAACACAATTTCCCAACTCATATGGAAACGGGGTTCGTAGTACAACCCTGCTCAGACTACAATCGTACAGTCATCATTAGACTTTCTAGAATACAAAGCTGTATTCAGTGGGGTAAAAACTGTTGGGTGGTGTTAAAAGGAGCATGACCGCCCTTCTCTTTGTGTTGAGACGTTACAAAAGTCAGAGTCGCCATTAAACATTGACCTTTAAGTGCATCACCTCCTTCCCACAAATGCAATCCTGTCGCACATTGTTATTTCTACAGGGGGGAAAAAAGCCTGGTCACGAATGAGATCATAAAATCCGGTCCTCTCCACTCAGGTTTATGACTGCTCCCAATCAGCCATAAACCCTCCCCTCAAACAAAAGAGGCCTCCAATAAGCTCATCTCATGGAGGGCCAATAAAAGCCAGAAAGCCACAGTTTGCCCTCCACTCCTTTAAGGAGCGACAGCTTCTTCCGCTCGGTGAAAATGGGCGATCATTGACGTGAGGACATTTCCCCTCACCTAACAGGCTTCCACATTTCCTCGCGCATGAATCCGTGGAAGGATGGGGGGAGATTATTCTAGAATGCTTCCCGATTGAGACATGGACCATTCTGAATCCATGGACGAACGTTCAGATACACTATATAACCAAAAGTATTTGGCCACCCATCCAAATGATGAGAACCAGGTGTCCTAATCACAGGTGTATCCAATCAAGCACTTAGGCAGGGAGACTGGTTCTAGAAACATTTGTGAAAGAATGGGCCGCTCTCAGTGTCGTACATTCTGGGGCTGAGGTAGTTAAAAAGGCCCCGGGGGTGGATGAGATCCGCCCGGAGTTCCTTAAGGCTCTGGATGCTGTGGGGCTGTCTTGGTTGACAAGACTCTGCAGCATCGCGTGGACGGTACCTCTGGATTGGCAGACCGGGGGTGGTGGTTCCTCTCTTTAAAAAGGGGAACCGGAGGGTGTGTTCTAACTATCGTGGTGATCACACTCCTCAGCCTTCCCCGGTAAGGTCTATTCAGGTGTACTGGAGAGGAGGCTACGCCCGATTCAGGAGGAACAGTGTGGTTTTCGTCCTGGTCGTGGAACTGTGGACCAGCTCTATACTCTGGGCAGGGTCCTTGAGGGTGCATGGGAGTTTGCCCAACCAGTCTACATGTGCTTTGTGGACTTGGAGAAGGCATTCGACCGTGTCCCTCGGGAAGTCCTGTGGGGAGTGCTCAGAGAGTATGGGGTATCGGACTGTCTGATTGTGGCGGTCCGCTCCCTGTATGATCAGTGTCAGAGCTTGGTCCGCATTGCCGGTAGTAAGTCGGACACATTTCCAGTGAGGGTTGGACTCCGCCAAGGCTGCCCTTTGTCACCCATTCTGTTCATAACTTTTATGGACATAATTTCTAGGCGCAGTCAAGGCGTTGAGGGGATCCGGTGTGGTGGCTGCAGGATTAGGTCTCTGCTTTTTAAACATGATGTGGTCCTGATGGCTTCATCTGGCCAGGATCTTCAGCTCTCACTGGATCGGTTCGCAGCCGAGTGTGAAGCGACTGGGATGAGAATCAGCACCTCCAAGTCCGAGTCCATGGTTCTCGCCCGGAAAAAGGTGGAGTGCCATCTCCGGGTTGGGGAGGAGATCTTGCCCCAAGTGGAGGAGTTCAAGTACCTCGGAGTCTTGTTCACGAGTGAGGGAAGAGTGGATCGTGAGATCGACAGGCGGATCGGTGCGGCGTCTTCAGTAATGCGGACGCTGTATCGATCCGTTGTGGTGAAGAAAGAGCTGAGCCGGAAGGCAAAGCTCTCAATTTACCGGTCGATCTACGTTCCCATCCTCACCTATGGTCACGAGCTTTGGGTTATGACCGAAAGGACAAGATCACGGGTACAAGCGGCCCAAATGAGTTTCCTCCGCCGGGTGGCGGGGCTCTCCCTTAGAGATAGGGTGAGAAGCTCTGTCATCCGGGAGGAGCTCAAAGTAAAGCCGCTGCTCCTCCACATGGAGAGGAGCCAGATGAGGTGGTTCGGGCATCTGGTCAGGATGCCACCCGAACGCCTCCCTAGGGAGGTGTTTAGGGCACGTCCGACCGGTAGGAGGCCACGGGGAAGACCCAGGACACGTTGTGAAGACTATGTCTCCCGGCTGGCCTGGGAACGCCTCCGGATCCCCCGGGAGGAGCTGGACGAAGTGGCTGGGGAGAGGGAAGTCTGGGCTTCCCTGCTTAGGCTGCTGCCCCCGCGACCCGACCTCGGATAAGCGGAAGAAGATGGATGGATGGATAGATGGAACTGTCATAGGATGCCACCTGTGCTACAAATCCAGTCGTGAAGTTTCCTCACTCCTAAATAATCCAGAGTCAACTATATTATAAGAAAAGTGAAGAGTTTGGGAACAACAGCAACTCAGCCACCAAGTGGTAGGCCACGTAAACTGACAGAGAGGTCAGCGTAGTGCAAAGACTTTCTGCACAGTCACTTGCTACAGAGCTCCACACTTCATGTCACCTTCCAATTAGCCCACGTACAGCACGCAGAGAGCTTCATGGAATGTGTTTCCATGGCCGAGCAGCTGCATCTAAACCCAATGCTAACCGTGTGATGCAGTGACGCCACTGGACTCTAGAGCAGTGGAGACGCCTTCTCTGGACTGATGAACCACACTTTTCCATTTGGCAACCTGATGGACCAGTCTGGGTTTGGAGGTTGCCAGGAGGACGCTACATTTCGGACAGCATTGTGCCGAGTGTGAAATTTGGTGGAGGAGGAATTATGGTGTGGGGTTGGTTTTTCAGGAGTTGGGCTTGGCCTCTTAGTTCCAGTGAAAGGAACTTTGAATGCTCCAGGATACCAAAACATTTTGGACAATTCCATGGGATGACACTTCAAGTTCATATGTGAGTAAAAAATACTTTTGGCAATATAGTGTAAGTCAGGGGTGCTCAAACTTTTTCTGCAGGCGAGCTACTTTTCAATTGATCAAGTCGTGGGGATCTACCTCATTCATATATATCATTTATATTTACTTATTTATGAAATATATGTTTTTGTTAACAAGTTAAAGATGTTTAATGATAATACAAGCATGTTTAACACATATAGTTAATATTGTTAATACATTAAAGGTGTTTAATGAAAATACAAGTATGTTTAATACATGTAGTTAATATTGTTAACAAGTTAAAGGTGTTTAAAGATAATGCAAGCATGTTTAACACATATAATTAATATTGGTAATAAGTTAAAGGTGTTTAAAGATAATACAATCATGTTTAACACATATAATTAATATTGGTAATATGTTAAATGTGTTTAAAGATAATACAAGCATGTTTAACACTTATAGTTAATATTGGTAATAAGTTAAAGGTGTTTAAAGATAATGCAAGCATGTTTAACACATATAGTTAATACTGTTAATAAATTAAAGGTGTTTAATGATAATACAAGAATGTTTAACACATATAGTTAATATTGTTAACAAGTTAAAGGTGTTTAAAGATAATACAAGCATGTTTAACACATATAGTTAATATTGTTAATAAGTTAAAGGTGTTTAAAGATAATGCAAGCATGTTTAACACATATAGTTAATATTGTTAATAAGTTAAAAATGTTTAAAGATAATACAAGCATGTTTAACACATATAGATTCCTTTCTTTCATGAAGACAAGAATATAAGTTGGTGTATTACCTGATTCTGATGACTTGCATTGATTGGAATCAGACAGTAGTGATGATAATGTCCGCATTTTCGAATGGAGGAGAAAAAAAGTCCTCCTTTCTGTCCAATACCACATGAAAGTGGTTGGTTTTTGCCATCTTATTTGTTCAGCTTCCGTACTCCTTTGTATACACTTTACAAGAAATACATTGTCTCCAAACTCCGTAGCTTGCTAGCTTGTGCACGCCAGCTTTCTGAGACTCTTATTTTGTTAGCGCAGGCAGGATGAAGCAGCGCTTTTATTGTGCAACTGTGCAGTCGGTCTTTGGAGTTTTGACGACAGGTACGGCGCCAGAGTCTGTTGAAATAAAGTGTTTCTCGCCTTCCAGTCGGTAATTTTAATGATCTGGCAGCAGCCAGCGTCATCTCAGAAGACCCTCGGGTGCCGTGAATGTCAATCAAGTGACGGAAATGACGTCATAGTGAAGATTTATGATCGCTCATTTTTAGGACTATTTTTTTAATGCCTGGCTGGTGATCGACTGACACACCCTCCGAGATCGACCGGTAGCTCGCGATCGACGTAATGAGCACCCCCGGTGTAAGTGAATGAGGTAGATTTTGGCCCCTTAACTAACCAATAAATGGAAATATCCGTTGAAGTAACTAAACCAGTTTATGTCAAACATGCTATACAGATGGGCCAACATGTTCCTCTAGTTCTATCAAATTTGGATGGATTTATTTTAGTAGCAAAATGCGATAAAAGGGTTGAAATCCCTTTTCGCACGTGTTCGACACTTTTTAATCTATTTTCAGGAGCATTTGCGAGTACATTTGTCACACTGTACAGCACCGAGGTGTCGTATGTTGTCAATCCAACTCTCTACTTACTTTTTATTGAGTGTTTCTGGCTGAGAAATGGACGTTTTTTGCCGCCTCCTTCCTCTGCCTTGCATCTATTGACAATGCTCGTCTGCTCATCTCTACGACTCAGGAGCACAATGCCGGTTTCAGCAGGGATAAGAAGACTTCATCAAAAGGTAACCAGTGCCGGGCTATAAGGGTTTCGAGGCCTAAGCTAAGCTCTATGTGCTGTGCAGCCTCCAAAGATGTGCACGTCGAAGGACGTAGGAATTTGAAATATACTTTGATTGGAGGAAACTTTTCTTTGTACACCACAGGGAAGTCAGAGGTTTTCAAAATGTAATATAGTTGGCCTTTCCACGGAAAAAAACAGTTAGAACTACCCTTCTCCAAAGCTTGCTCACACACTTTGCAGAATCCCACATAAATGACATCAACTTATATTACGTAATTAGCAACAAATCACTTATTCGGTTTCATTCTTTTACAAAAACCAAAATGTGCGGTGAACCATATTGTTTTAAATATTTGAAATACTACATTATTGCCTCACATCACATGGACAAAGTTAAGACCTTCTGGAGGAAAGTTCTGTGGTGAGATTAAACAAAATATGGAGCTGTTTAGCCACAATACCCAGCAATATGTTTGGAGGAGAAAAGGTGAGGTCTTTAATCCCAGGACCACCATCCCTACCGTCAAGCATGGTGGTGGTAGTATTATGCTCTGGGCCTGTTTTGCTGCCAATGGAACTGCTGCTTTACAGAGAGTAAATGGGACAATGAAAAAGGAGGATTAGCTCCAAATTCTTCAGGACAAACTAAAATCATCAGCCCGGAGGTTGGGTCTTGGGCGCAGTTGGGTGTTCCAACAGGACAATGACCCCAAACACACCTCAAAAGTGGTAAAGGAATGGCTAAATCAGGCGAGAATGAAGGTTTTAGAATGGCCTTCCCAAAGTCCTGACTTAAACGTGTGGACAATGCTGAAGAAACAAGTCCATGTCAGAAAAGCAACACATTTAGCTGAGCTGCACCAATTTTGTCAAGAGGAGTGGTCAAAAATTCAAGCAGAAGCTGTCATGTCTGTGTAATCATGTTTTGTTTTGTTTAGTTATTGGACTCTTTAGTTTCTGGCTTTTCGCTCCCTTGTCTTGTTTCCATGGTTACCCATTAGTTTCACCTGTTCCACGTTTGGACTCATTGTGCACTCTTGTTTGTCACCATAGCAACCCATTAGTTTTCACCTGCCCTCACGACTCACGCACCTGTCTTTAATCATGTCACTATTATTTAAACCCATTGTTGCCAGAAAGTCTGCCTGGCGACATCATACCCCTGACTTTCTGCTTCTCACTCTGTTTACCTCTGCGCACTTCATGCCATGTCAAGTAAGTTGTTTCTATTCATGCCACAGTTAGCGACTTTTGTTCATGTCCATAGTTGTTTGCCCACGTGCAAGTCTTTTTGTTTCGTTAGTCAAGTTTGTACTTCCGCCTTGAGCGCGCTTTTTGTTCCTTTGTTAGTGTAAAATAAATAATGTCTTCACCTTCACGCCATGTCTGGTCCAAATGTTCATTTGCACCACGGGAGAACAAACCACGGCATAGTCCAAGTCTTGACAGAACAAAAAGCGCGCTCAAGGCGGAAGTACAAACTTGACTAACGCAACAAAAAGACTTGCACGTGGGCAAACAACTATGGACATGAACAAAAGTCGCTAACTGTGGCATGAATAGAAAAAACCTACTTGACATGGCATGAAGTGCGCAGAGGTAAACAGAGTGAGAAGCAGAAAGTCAGGGGTATGATGTCGCCAGGCAGACTTCCTGGCAACAATGGGCTTAAATAATAGTGACATGATTAAAGACAGGTGCGTGCATTTACATAAGAGTTGTAAAGTAAAGACATCCATGACATGAAGTTCTTTACAAGTGTATGTCAACTTTTGACCAGGACCGTACATGCATCTCCAATTCAGCAAAAGGTATGCCAGTCTATGCAATTGCAACTGAGCCGAGAGACTTGGCGCCATTTTCTGTCAACCGAGTAGTCCGATGCCTCCCCACTACGCACCTTCCCTAATGTGCTGTGGTGCTCCCCAGGGCAGCCACACCTCACACTTCCAAAATGTCCCTGCTGTCGGGGGATTAGTGTGTGAGCCACAGGTGTGGCTGATAGAAGTCCTTTGGGAGTATAAACCCCGTCCACTGAGGCCTTTTGATGAAGAGGTGTGCAACTGAGGGCGTCAATGTTGGGTGTGGTGCTTTTATAAATTCAGTTTGATTGGTTTTCCCCCTTGGTGGGGTTCATTGAGGCGGGTGTGAACTTAGTGTCGGACCACAACAACCAATCTGGGTGTCTGTATGTTTCCAAACAATAGTAGTGTCAACCATTCACTTGGAATTTATTTACAGAATTAAACAAATTCATCAGTCAGGCGTCAGAGGGCGAACTACAGGATTGAAAGTAGGCTTAGGCACACCACGAACTTTAGCTACACACCTCCAGACTGGGAGATCAGTTACATACTTTAGAAATGGAAATGGGACTTATTCACTTTGTCGGTGAATGTCTGTAAGATCCTATTTGTGGACTGTGTGTGTTTATTTGCACCTTTACCCTGTTCAGGGTCATGGAGGGTCGTAGCCTGTCACAGCTGGTTTTGGGTGAAAGGCGAACTAAACTGTGAACAGGTGGATGACTGGGCACAGATAGATACAGACAAGACACTCACTGTCACTGAGTGGGAACAGAACCCACGTTGGGAATCAGCAGAGTGAACAACTACACCGCAAACATTTGCCAAATGCCTTTCAAAACAACAATGGAGTTTATATTCAAACTCAAAAAATGATTGTGAAAGAGGATGTTATGCAAAACCAGTCAAAGTATTCAGTCCAGGCACAACCAAAACAATAGAACACCACAGGGCTATTTGTGCGTTTGTCTCTGTACTGCTTCTAGAAGTCTTTGGAGGGTCACTGTCGTCGACTGACCAAAAACTGTTTTTATCGCCTCAAGAATATTTCTAAATTGAGAAACCCATCCATCTTCCTCCGCTTATCCGAGGTCGGGTCGCAGGGGCAGCAGCCTAAGCAGGGAAGCCCAGACTTTCCTCTCCCCAGCCACTTCGTCCAGCTCTTCCCGGGGGATCCCGAGGCGTTCCCAGGCCAGCCGGGAGACATAGTCTTCCCAACGTGTCCTGGGTCTTCCCCGTGTCCTCCTACCGGTTGGACGTGCCCTAAACACCTCCCTAGGGAGGCGTTCGGGTGGCATCCTGACCAGATGCCCGAACCACTTCATCTGGCTCCTCTCGATGTGGAAGAGCAGCGGCTTTACTTTGAGCTCCCCCCGGATGACAGAGCTTCTCACCCTATCTCTAAGGGAGAGCCCCGCCACCCGGCGGAGGAAACTCATTTCGGCCGCTTGTACCCGTGATCTTGTCCTTTCGGTCATAACCCAAAGCTCATGACCATAGGTGAGGATGGGAACGTAGATCGACCGGTAAATTGAGAGCTTTGCCTTCCGGCTCAGCTCCTTCTTCAACACAACGGATCGATACAGCGTCCGCATTATTGAATACGCCGCACCGATCCGCCTGTCGATCTCACGATCCACTCTTCCCCCACTCGTGAACAAGACTCCTAGGTACTTGAACTCCTCCACTTGGGGCAGGGTCTCCTCCCCAACCCGGAGATGGCACTCCACCCTTTTCCGGGCGAGAACCATGGACTCGAACTTGGAGGTGCTGAATCTCATCCCAGTCGCTTCACACTCGGCTGCGAACCGATCCAGCGAGAGCTGAAGATCCTGGCCAGATGAAGCCAACAGGACCACATCATCCGCAAAAAAGCAGAGACCTAACCCTGCAGCCACCAAACCGGATCCCCTCAACGCCTTGACAGCGCCTAGAAATTCTGTCCATAAAAGTTACGAACAGAATCGGTGACAAAGGGCAGCCTTGGCGTAGTCCAACCCTCACCGGAAACGTGTCCGACTTACTGAGAAACTTGCTGTTAAAATTGGATCTGGAAATGGATCATTCACACGTTCATTTCATCTGGTATTGACTATTGCAATTCTCTATTCACTCTTTTCAACAAGTCAGCGCTAAAGAGACTTTAAACTGTACAAAATGCAGCTGCCGGACTTTAGACCGGTGCACCCATCACCCCCATTTGATCCAGTCTTCATTGGCTTCCACTCAAATATCTGCATTGAGTGGAAGATTTTAGTCCTGACTTTCTGTGCGTTGCATGGTGGGGCCCCTCAGTACATCACTGACTTGTTATGCCCCTAGTCTTCAGGGTCTTCAAGCCAGGGTCTCCTAAGGACTTAAAACCCTGGCATTCCAGGCTACAGCTCCCAGACCCTGGAACAACTTGCACCAGTCCCTCTGTCATCTTGACTGTGTTGAAAGTTTTAAGAAACATTTGAAAACTTCTCTTTTTTAGTCAAGCTTTTAGTTAATGCGCCTTTTAACGATCTTTGTTAATCCACTTGTTATGTTGACCCTGTTTTAGTTAAATTGTTGTTTTACTTCACCTGTGTTTTCTACAGCGCTTTTGTGATTGTATCTGTGAAATGCGCTTTGTAAATAAAATGTACTTACTACTACCAGGGCCGGCCCGTGGCATAGGCCGTATAGGCCAATGCTAAGGGCGCCGTCCATCAGGGGGCGCCACGCCAGTGCCACAAATGTTGGAGAAAAAAAAAGAAGAAGAAAAAAAGTTGGTACTATTATTTCTAAATACAAAAAATAATCCCACGTTAATTAAAATGCAAAGTAAAGCCTATTTAATAGAAATATTATTTGTTACAACATTATGCCCCTTCCCGTATCATGACTCTTTTTGGACGTCACCACATCAAAAAATCAACACAAGATGTCAAAACGGCCAAAACTGTCAGGTGCCCAGGGAAGAAACAAGAGAAAAGAAGAGGAGGAGAAACGAGAAAAAGACAAGAGGTAGCAGGTAGGTAACGTTAGCCTACATGAAATTATTTGTCTGTTACAGAATGTGATAGTAACCTGGCTAATCAATAAATAGCTAGTTCTGTTTTAACGTCGGGTTAATTTTGTGGAGGGGGCTAAATTGTTATGGAAAATAATAATGTAACGTTAGGTAATTACAGTACTCCCACCTTACATTCCTCAGGGACATTTGTATTAGATCTTTTAAGCAGGTGTTTTTTTGTTTACATTGTTATTGCCTTCTGGTTAGCTAATGTTTGCCCTGCAGGTAATAGTCACTTTTCCACCCCTTTATATATTAGGTATAGTGTGTGAATGTTGTCTGTCTATCTGTGTTGGCCCTGCGATGAGGTGGCGACTTGTCCAGGGTGTACCCCGCGTTCCGCCCGATTGTAGCTGAGATAGGCTCCAGCGCCCACGCGACCCCAAAAGGGAATAAGCGGTAGAAAAATGGATGGATGGATAGTTGTAAGTAAATAAAAAAGTTCGGTTTCTTGTGAGTATATACACTTCACTGCCGATGTGGGGGGGGGCGCCACCTAAAATCTTGCCTAGGGCGCCAGATTGGTTGACTACTACATACTTCCAAACCCACATTCAAAGGATTCTGGATAGGACCCACAAAGACGAGCAGAGTGTTTCTTGACAAAGTTCCAGTACTCATGAGAAATGCACATGTTGATGTGACTTGTTAAGTGTGCCAGGTGTCCCCTTCTGCTGCCCCTGATGGTTCTGCGACTCCAATGAGGCCGGGGGAATCTCACACAGCCTCATACCAGGTCAGGCTTCACGGGGTAAAGCATAACAGGAATCCTTTCAATAGACAAAGGGAACCCATTTGGACCCATTTCACGCATGATGTAAGGCATCTAGCCGAGGACGACTGCGGATAATAAATGGGACTTTTTCCCCCTGCCCGCCTCTGGAGAAGGAATGTATCTTCCCACTATTTCCTGTCACGGCCGTGATGCAAAGCAAGGAAGTGAGGGCTTCACGCATGTTATGAAAACTCTCCGGTGGATCCGTGGACAGAAAAGTTTGTTCCCAGCAACTTCACAGCCGTGACGCAGTCCTTCAAGTTTGCAGTCAATATTGTCTGGGTGGAAATAAACGCAGGAGATGGATCAGAGGAGTCCTGCTGTGATGAGAAGTCCATAAAGACATCCATCAACATAAACTTCAGAGAACCGGTTTCTCGCAGTCAAGAGCCATTGTCTTCAACATTCCTCCGAGTACTCATTTTACCCGGCAACTAAGAAGTCCAAAAGAGGATTTTTCAGATAAAAAATGCAAAGAAGCTGACAGCGTTAAAGGTACTTCAGTGAGTGACTTGGCTGAATTGCAGTTGAAGAGGAGTTTGACCTGGTGTCTGCAGACCCCACGGTGTAGCCACAGCGCACCCTGCTGCGCCTTAGGTGAAGCGCAGTCTCAGACCGCCATAAATCATCAACGCACAGACTACATTTTCAGCCGGTGGATCATCGCGACACCCTGGAGAGATGATTATTCTTCTGATGCGTTGCCGTCACTGACACGCTCCCAGTGCATGTCGAGGGAGTCCACGGCAAATGTTGTGTAAACAACCACGACTCTCCGGTGGCCTCTCAACATTATGAGCTCCTCCGTCAGTCGCTCTTACTTCTGCAGTCACCTCGGAGAAAACACAGCGACTGAAGAAGGTGAATGATTAGAGTACATCCAGTGGGTTGCTGTCATTAACCAGATTGTGGCGTTGGAGCAATCAAAGCTGCTCACACGGTCAATATCTTAAAACTCATTTGTATACTCTAGCCTTTAAATAGCCCCCCTGTTAGACCGGTTGATCTGCCGTTTCTTTTCTTTTCTCCTCTGCTCCCCTTTTCTTTGAGGGGGGGTGGGGCACAGGTCCGGTGGCCATGGATGAAGTGCTGGCTGTCCAGAGTCGGGACCCGGGGTGGACCGCTCGCCTGTGCATCGGCTGGGAACATCTCTACGCTGCTGATCCGTCTCCGCTCGGGATGGTGTCCTGCTGGCCCCACTATGGACTGGACTCTTACTATTATGTTGGATCCACTATGGACTGGACTCTCACAATATTATGTCAGACCCACTCGACATCCATTGCTTTCGGTCTCCCCTAGAGGGGGGGGGTTACCCACATATGCGGTCCTCTCCAAGGTTTCTCATAGTCAATCACATCGACGTCCCACTGGGGTGAGTTTTTCCTTGCCCGTATGTGGGCTTTGTACCGAGGATGTCGTTGTGGCTTGTGCAGCCCTTTGAGACACTTGTGATTTAGGGCTATATAAATAAAGATTGATTGAGATTGATTGATGAATAAGGTGGACGCTATGATTGACACGTCAACTCAATGTGTACCGTATTTTCCGCACTATAAGGCGCACCTAAAAACCACAAATTTTCTCAAAAGCTGACAGTGCGCCTTTTAACCCGGTGCGCTTTATATATGGATAAATATTAAGATTCATTTTCATAAAGTTTCGATCTCGCAACTTAGGTAAACAGCCGCCATCTTTTTTCCCGGTAGAACAGGAAGGGCTTCTTCTTCTACGCAAGCAACCGCCAAGGTAAGCACCCGCCCCCATAGAACAGGAAGCGCTTCTTCTTCTACTGTAAGCAACCACCCGCCCCCGGAAGAAGAAGAAAAAAACGCGCGGATATCACCGTACGTTTCATTTCCTGTTTACATCTGTAAAGACCACAAAATGGCTCCTACTAAGCGACAACGATCCGGTTCATGAAAAGACGCAATCTCTCCATCCGCACACGGATTACTACCGTATTTCACAGCAACTGAAATTCCTGTGAACCGCACTGTGGATACAACGGGAGCACGTACGGTGAATATTCGCACCACAGGGAATGAGAAGTCATCCTTCACTGTGGTTCTAGCTTGCCATGCTAATGGCCAGAAACTTCCACCCATGGTGATATTCAAAAGGAAGACCTTGCCAAAAGAGACCTTTCCAGCCGGCGTCATCATAAAAGCTAACTCGAAGGGATGGATGAAGAAAAGATGAGCGAGTGGTTAAGGTAAGTTTAAGTTTACGCGAAGAGGCCGGGTGGCTTTTTTCACGCAGCTCCGTCCATGTTGATATACGTATGTTTGTGATTGCACATTTGCGTACATTTTGGGAGTGAACAGAGTTGTTAGAACGCTGGTTTTTAATATATTATTAAAGTTTGACTGACCTATCTGACTGTTTTTTTGACATTCCTTTAGCGCAGTTAGATGCGGCTTACAACACGGGGCGGCTTAT
This sequence comes from Nerophis lumbriciformis, assembly GCF_033978685.3. Classification (NCBI taxonomy): domain Eukaryota; kingdom Metazoa; phylum Chordata; class Actinopteri; order Syngnathiformes; family Syngnathidae; genus Nerophis; species Nerophis lumbriciformis. The sequence goes on from NC_084554.2 coordinate 54,409,757, forward strand.
TGGTGGACAAAGTTTTGAAATATGCCGTTCATTGAAGGCGCGGCTTTTAACCCAGGGCGCCTTATGATGCGGAAAATACGGTATTATATTTATCCATGAGAGCATTTTTGTTGTAAATTGTGAGGTGTGTGTGTGTTAAAAATCGTGGTTGTTTTTACGAATGATGACAGATGTGAACAAGAGCATGTATGGTCTGGGTTATGATGTAAAGGAGGGGTGGTTGTATTGTATATGAAAGGGCATTTTATGACTTTTCTTAATTTGATTACCGTATTTTCCGCACCATAAGGCGCCCTGGGTTAAAAGCCGCGCCTTCAATGAACGGCATATTTCAAAACTTTGTCCACCTATAAGCCGCCCCGTGTTGTAAGCCGCATCTAACTGCGCTAAAGGAATGTCAAAAAAAACAGTCAGATAGGTCAGTCAAACTTTAATAATATATTAAAAACCAGCGTTCTAACAACTCTGTTCACTCCCAAAATGTACGCAAATGTGCAATCACAAACATACGTATATCAACATGGACGGAGCTGCGTGAAAAAAGCCACCCGGCCTCTTCGCGTAAACTTAAACTTCCCTTAACCACTCGCTCATCTTTTCTTCATCCATCCATCCCTTCGAGTTAGCTTTTATGATGACGCCGGCTGGAAAGGTCTCTTTTGGCAAGGTCTTCCTTTTGAATATCACCATGGGTGGAAGTTTCTGGCCATTAGCATGGCAAGCTAGAACCACAGTGAAGGATGACTTCTCATTCCCTGTGGTGCGAATATTCACCGTACGTGCTCCCGTTGTATCCACAGTGCGGCTCACAGGAATATCAGTTGCTGTGAAATAGTAATCCGTGTGCGGATGGAGAGATTGCGTCTTTTCATGAACCGGATCCTTGTCGCTTTGTAGGAGCCATTTTGTGGTCTTTACAGATGTAAACACACAAAGGAAATGAAACGTACGGTGATATCCGCGCGCTTTTTCTTCTTCTACGCGGGCGGGTGGTTGCTTACAGTAGAAGAAGAAGCGCTTCCTGTTCTATGGGGGCGGGTGCTTACTTGGCGGTTGCTTGCGTAGAAGAAGAAGCGCTTCCTGTTCTACCGGGAAAAAAGATGGCGGCTGTTTACCGAAGTTGCGAGACCTAAACTTTATGAAAATGAATCTTAATATTTATCCATATATAAAGCGCACCGGGTTAAAAGCCGCACTGTCAGCTTTTGAGTAAATTTGTGGTTTTTAGGTGCGGCTAATGGTGCGGAAAATACGGTACATGCTATAGTATGATTTGATTGTCATCATTTTATTGCATGATTTTTGTATCCCTTTAGTTTAGGTAGCCAGGGACTGCAGATGGAAATGAGCTATTTAGCTATAATCTGGTACAGAACATATCTGTCTTTGAGCTTAAAGGGGAACATTATCACAATTTCAGAATGGTTACAACCATTAAAAATCAGTTCCCAGTGGCTTATTTTATTTTGCGAAGTTTTTTTCAAAATTTTACCCGTCACGCAATATCCCTAAAAAAAGCTTCAAAGTGCCTGATTTTAACCACCCGTCCATTTTCCTGTGATGTCACATAGTGAAGCCGACACAAACAAACATGGCGGAAAGAACAGCGAGCTATAGCGACATTAGCTCGGATTCAGACTCGGATTTCAGCGGCTTAAGCGATTCAACGGATTACGCATGTATTGAAACGGATGGTTGTAGTGTGGAGGCAGGTAGCGAAAACCAAATTGAAGAAGAAACTGAAGCTATTGAGCCATATCAGTTTGAACCGCATGCAAGCGAAACCGAGGAAAACGACACGACAGCCAGCGACACGGGACAAAGCGAGGACGAATTTGGCGATCGCCTTCTAACTAGGGCTGCAGCTAACGATTATTTTTCTATCGATTAATCTATAGATTATTTTTTCGATTAATCGGTTAATCTATAGATTATTTTTTTCGATTAATCTATAGATTATTTTTCCTTTTACCGATTTTTTTTTTTAATTTAAAATGAAGAGGAAAAAATAAATGTAGGCCAGTTTTTTCAAAAGGCATGGCTTTTATTTACAAAAAAAAAAGTATGGCCACTCAGTCAACATTGACAACAACATGACAAAATATTCTGTAACAATGTAAACATTTAAAACTTTTAACATTTAACAAAATTAAAAGTAGCTTATTTGCTTTTTAATGTGCAAATATAAAAGTAAACATCCGGTGCAAATCTTAATATTCTGGAATAGTATAAGCATTTCAAAAGTAAAAGTATTGCTTATTTTGCTTTAAAATGTGCAAAAATAAAGATAAACATCCAATACAAAAAAGTGCAAAACGGAAATATTCTGTAACAAGTGTAAACATTTCAACAAAAGTAAATGTATTGCTTATTTGCTAAAATGTGCAAAAATAAAGCTAAACATCCAATACAAAAAAGTGTACAGTGTAAACATTTCAACAAAAGTAAAAGTATTGCTTATTTTGCTTAATAACACAACAATGATAGTATGATTAAAGTGAAAGTTAATTGTTGGTTTGTACATAGTATATGTAACTGTTAATGTTGTAAAAGGTATTTGCACAACTAATTAATGTTAGCGTTTGTGACACGTCTTGTGCCGTGGGGTTCTTTCAGGACCGACAGACTGAACGCCAGACGGCTTTGCCAGGTTTACAATCTTTTAATTGTACACAAAGTCTTTTCTCTTCCAACTGCGCGGATCGCGCACCTGGGCACGATTGCGGCGTCGCTCCCGGCGCGCCCCGCCTCGCCGCTCGCTCGCCGCCGCCGCCTCTCCACAGCGTTAAAGAGGAGCGCGTCTTTGTAAACACTGAACAGGCACGCCAAACGCGCCTCTCAGAGCGAAACGGTGCTTTAGTTTATGAATTTACAACGCAGATACAAATGACACATTCATGTTTTTGTGTAATAATGACAACGTATACGCACGCGGACGATTGACTAGTTGATGGTGATGGCAAGAACGCTGTCGGGGGTTTTCTTTTCAAATGTTCGTTCATAGCCGTTGTGCTGCTATGATAGGCCATTTCCGCTCGACACAGTGTGCATACAACAACATTATTAGGCCGTTTATTGAAATACTCCCACACTTTTGACGACTTTTGGCGTGCTTTTTTCCCCTCGCTCGCATCGTCTGCTTTGCGCTCCGCCATGACAGTAGTGTGACGTAAATATGCGACGCGCCGACGCACAAAAACGGCGTCGACGTATTTACGTAACCGATGACGTCGACTACGTCGTTTCAGCCTTACTTCTAACTAACGATTGGTATGTGTTTGTTTGGCATTAAAGGAAACCAACAACTATGAACTAGGTTTACAGCATATGAAATACATTTGGCAACAACATGCACTTTGAGAGTGCAGACAGCCCGATTTTCATCAATTAATATATTCTGTAGACATACCCTCATCCGCGCTCTTTTCCTGAAAGCTGATCTGTCCAGTTTTGGAGTTGATGTCAGCAGGCCAGGGAAGCCAGGGTCGATAGGGGGTTTAGCTCGCTCGTCTGCGGGAACAAACTGCCGCCATTGCTTGCCGTGCTAGCGAGGTCCTTTGTCCCTGAATTGCTCACACACTCCGGCAGATTCAATGGGGGTCTGGCGGCAGATTTCTTCGACTTTATGGTTGGAAATGCATCTGCTTTGAGTGTCGCAGGATATCCACACATTCTTGCCATCTCTGTCGTAGCATAGCTTTCGTGGGTAAAGTGTGCGGAACAAACGTCCAATTTCTTGCCACTTTGGCATCTTTGGGCCACTGGTGCAACTTGAATCCGTCCCCGTTCGTGTTGTTACACCCTCCGACAACACACCGACGAGGCATGATGTCTCCAAGGTACGGAAAACAGTCGAAAAAACGGAAAATAACAGAGCTGATTTGACTCGATGTTTGAGAAAATGGCGGATTGCTTCCCGATTCGCTCCGAGAGCGAATATTAGAAAGGCGTTTAATTCGCCAAAATTCACCCATTTAGAGTTCGGAAATCGGTTAAAAAAATATATGGTCTTTTTTCTGCAACATCAAGGTATATATTGACGCTTACATAGGTCTGGTGATAATGTTCCCCTTTAATGTCTCTGTGCATTGTGCCTTCAAATAAAGACTAAACACACAAACAAACTACCAAGGAGGAATAGAGCACATTTAAGAGCAATAGTCGTGACACGATTATTATAGTAAACCATCTTTACATTTATTGCATTGCACTGCTGACAAAATGGAATATGTTCAAAGGGAAAGCACTTGACTATAAACTATAAACCAAGGACTGATAGTACTTTGACCTAGATTTATATTACATTCAAGGAAATGTTGCAGTGCAGATATTGTGTGACTCCTGTCGGAGGCAGATATTTACATATATCCGAATTTAAGTGTTACTTCTTTTATTTCATAGTCATATTTGAAAACAGCTTGTGTTCTTCCAATTGTGGTCTTTTGGTTGTCTGCAAAACTGTGTGCTTAACCTTGAATGAGGAATGTTAGAGAGAGAGAGATAATGGACATTTGTTTTGGCTAGAGACACAGGACTGCCAGGGACTTAAGGGGGGAGAGGGTGATTCGGGGGGCAGACCAGTTTGGCGGGGCGATAGAATGTTCTATGCTGGACTGGTCTCAAATGTATATCTGCAAAGCTTTGAAAATATATTACAAAATACCTATTCTGTCTCTGGTGGTTTTTCAACTCAGCTTTAAGTGTCGTAAAGAGCTTGGGAGCGACTTGTGACTTGAATTCCCTGGGAGGAACAACTGGTCCAAAACGCAACAATTTGGGGGCTCGTCCGGGATTTGAACCCGGGAAATGAAGTATTATTGACGCTTTTTGAATGCATTTTAAAGTCATTTAGAGGTAGAATTGATTGCTAACATTAGCGGCATTGCTAGCCACCTAGAACGAGACTATTTTTGTATGTTGGAAAGCGAAAAAAAACAACTACTTTTGTCTTCTTGTCACTCATGATTGTGAACAATAGACACAATTCCCAAAAAAGTGCAGTTCCCCTAGTAATATCATTCATGTTTCATGAGTCCTACATATATATTTATAGTCGAGGTTTCTGTGGTTTATCTGTTATTGTCGGAGGCAGATATTTACGTATATCCGAATTTAAGTGTTACTTCTTTTTATTTCATAATCATATTACAAAACAGCTAGTGTTTTTCTTCCAATTGTGGTCTTTTGGTTGTCTGCAAAACCGTGTGCTTAACCTTGAATGAGGAATGTTAGAGAGAGAGAGATAATGGACATTTGTTTTGGCTAGAGACACAGGACTGCCAGGGACTTAAGGGGGGAGAGGGTGATTCGGGGGGAAGACCAGTTTGGCGGGGCGATAGAATGTTCTATGCTGGACTGGTCTCAAATGTATATCTGCGAAGCTTTGAAAATATATTACAAAATACCTATTCTGTCTCTGGTGGTTTTTCAACTCAGCTTTAAGTGTCGTAAAGAGCTTGGGAGCGACTTGTGACTTGAATTCCCTGGGAGGAACAACTGGTCCAAAACGCAACAATTTGGGGGCTCGTCCGGGATTTTAACCCGGGAAATGAAGTATTATTGACGCTTTTTGAATGCATTTTAAAGTCATTTAGAGGTAGAATTGATTGCTAACATTAGCGGCATTGCTAGCCACCTAGAACGAGACTATTTTTGTATGTTGGAAAGCGAAAAAAAAACAACTACTTTTGTCTTCTTGTCACTCATGATTGTGAACAATAGACACAATTCCCAAAAAAGTGCAGTTCCCCTAGTAATATCATTCATGTTTCATGAGTCCTACATATATATTTATAGTCGAGGTTTCTGTGGTTTATCTGTTATTGTCGGAGGCAGATATTTACATATATCCGAATTTAAGTGTTACTTCTTTTATTTCATAGTCATATTTGAAAACAGCTCGTGTTCTTCCAATTGTAGTCTTTTGGTTGTCTGCAAAACCGTGTGCTTAACCTTGAATGAGGAATGTTAGAGAGAGAGAGATAATGGACATTTGTTTTGGCTAGAGACACAGGACTGCCAGGGACTTAAGGGGGGTGAGGGTGTTTCGGGGGGAAGACCAGTTTGGCGGGGCGATAGAATGTTCTATGCTGGACTGGTCTCAAATGTATATCTGCAAAGCTTTGAAAATATATTACAAAATACCTATTCTGTCTCTGGTGGTTTTTCAACTCAGCTTTAAGTGTCGTAAAGAGCTTGGGAGCGACTTGTGACTTGAATTCCCTGGGAGGAACAACTGGTCCAAAACGCAACAATTTGGGGGCTCGTCCGGGATTTGAACCCGGGAAATGAAGTATTATTGACGCTTTTTGAATGCATTTTAAAGTCATTTAGAGGTAGAATTGATTGCTAACATTAGCGGCATTGCTAGCCACCTAGAACGAGACTATTTTTGTATGTTGGAAAGCGAAAAAACCAAACTACTTTTGTCTTCTTGTCACTCATGATTGTGAACAATAGACACAATTCCCAAAAAAGTGCAGTTCCCCTAGTAATATCATTCAAGTTTCATGAGTCCCACATATATATTTATAGTCGAGGTTTCTGTGGTTTATCTGTTATTGTCGGAGGCAGATATTTACATATATTCGAATTTAAGTGTTACTTCTTTTATTTCATAGTCATATTTGAAAACAGCTCGTGTTCTTCCAATTGTGGTCTTTTGGTTGTCTGCAAAACTGTGTGCTTAACCTTGAATGAGGAATGTTAGAGAGAGAGAGATAATGGACATTTGTTTTGGCTAGAGACACAGGACTGCCAGGGACTTAAGGGGGGAGAGGGTGATTCGGGGGGAAGACCAGTTTGGCGGGGCGATAGAATGTTCTATGCTGGACTGGTCTCAAATGTATATCTGCAAAGCTTTGAAAATATATTACAAAATACCTATTCTGTCTCTGGTGGTTTTTCAACTCAGCTTTAAGTGTCGTAAAGAGCTTGGGAGCGACTTGTGACTTGAATTCCCTGGGAGGAACAACTGGTCCAAAATGCAACAATTTGGGGGCTCGTCCGGGATTTGAACCCGGGAAATGAAGTATTATTGACGCTTTTTGAATGCATTTTTAAAGTCATTTAGAGGTAGAATTGATTGCTAACATTAGCGGCATTGCTAGCCACCTAGAACGAGACTATTTTTGTATGTTGGAAAGCGAAAAAAAAAAACTACTTTTGTCTTCTTGTCACTCATGATTGTGAACAATAGACACAATTCCCAAAAAAGTGCAGTTCCCCTAGTAATATCATTCATGTTTCATGAGTCCTACATATATATTTATAGTCGAGGTTTCCGTGGTTTATCTGTTATTGTCGGAGGCAGATATTTACATATATACGAATTTAAGTGTTACTTCTTTTTATTTCATAATCATATTACAAAACAGCTAGTGTTTTTCTTCCAATTGTGGTCTTTTGGTTGTCTGCAAAACTGTGTGCTTAACCTTGAATGAGGAATGTTAGAGAGAGAGAGATAATGGACATTTGTTTTGGCTAGAGACACAGGACTGCCAGGGACTTAAGAGGGGAGAGACCATCTTAGCGGGGCGATTGAATGTTCTAAGCTGGACTGGTCTGAATTAATATATATATATATATGCAAAGCTTTGCAAATATATTACAAAATACCTATTCCGTCTCTGGTGGTTTTTCAACTCAGCTTTAAGTCTCGTAAAGAGCTTGGGAGCGACTTGTGACTTGAATTCCCTGGGAGGAACAACTCCTTACTAGGGTTGTCTCCATACCAATATTTTGTTACCGGTACCAAAATGTAGTTCGATACTTTTCTAAATAAAGGGGACCACAAAAAAAATGACATTATTGGCTTTATTTAAACAAAAAAAACTTAGGGTACGTTAAACATGTTAATTATTGTCATTTAGTCCTTAAATAAAATAGTGAACATACTAGACAACTTGTCTTTTAGTAGTAAGTAAACAAACAAAGACTCCTAATTAGTCTTAGTAACATATTGTGTCATTTATACACCTATTATTTTGTACACATTATGAGGGACAAACTGTAAACAAATTATTATTAATCTACTTGTTCATTTACTGTTAAAATCTGCTTATTTTCTGTTTTAACATGTTCTATCTACACTTCTGTTAAAATGTAATAATCACTTATTCTTCTCTTCTGTGATACTTTAATTTTGGATGATACCACACATTTAGGTATCGATGCGATACCAAGTAGCTACAGGGTCATACATTGGTCATAATTTAAGTTCTCATGTGTCCAGGGACGTATTTACTGAGTTTACGAATATAATATGAATAAAAAATGAAAGAAAGAATAAAGATTTTATGACGATAAATAATATCGATGTAGACTAGATACGCTCTTGTACTTGGTATCATTACAGTGGATGTCAGGTGTAGATCCACCCATGGCATTTGTTTACATTGTGACGCTGGTGAGCTATTGTATCCTCCTATGGTGTGTAGTGAAGCATGTTTAGCTATTCCTCGTCCTCCAGTGATATTGTACGAAACTTACTTCATTTGTCACCATGGAGGGATTAGTGATTTAGAAGTAGCTAAAACACCGCAGACTGCGGATGGATGTTAGCTGCTAGCTTCCTGAGGGTGTTTCAGTGTTATACCTTCGCCTTTATCTTTACTTTTTACACCAAAATGTGTCCATTCTACCTTTTCTGTCTACACACTGTGTCTGCTTGTAAGTACTCTGTGTGTGTGCGCTGCCCAACATGCTCCTATGCTCGTAAAAACCAGTTTCTTCCTACTCCTTTTCGGACGTTCTGTAATGAAACTGGAAATATGTTGTGCATTACATTGTATCGTATGCATGTTCCGCATAAAGTGAAACTGAAAGTTAAGCACGGTTTTCCCAAGAATTACGGAAACCTTTCTCTTCCTGAGCGCTTCGGTAATATTATCATTTTTAAAAAGGTATCAATTAAAGTGACAAATAACAGTATGTTTCTGTGCAATATCCTACAAACTCGTGGATAGAACAGGCTTCCATTTTCCAATAAGACCGTAAAATGCAATATTCTAACACAAACCTGTTAAAGAAACTGAAGGCGACGCAATTGAATCCAAATTACATCTTGACTTTCTCTGCCACCAAACCAACCATGAAATGTAGACGTGAAGGTTTTGTTCCACTCGGTATACACACCACTATTTCCCTACCAACCAGGCTTCTTAAAATGGATGAGATGTTAAATAAAAAAAACACAAACTGGTAAAAAAATCACAAGACTACTTCATCTCATATATATCTTCATCTATATATATATATATATATACACACACATATATATATATATGTGTGTGTGTATTTTTATATATATGTAACTATATATGTGTGTGTGTATATATATATATATATATATATATATATACATATATATATATCAACGTGTGTATATATAGATGTGTGTATACATATATGTGTGTGTATATATATATATATACACACACACACACACACACACACATATATATACATACATACACATATATATATGCACATACATATATATATATATACACACACATACATATACACATATATATATACACATTATATATATATATATATATATATATATATATATATATATATATATATATATATATACCGTATTTTCCGCACCATAAGCCGCCCTGGGTTATAAGCCGCGCCTTCAATGAACGGCATATTTCAAAACTTTGTCCACCTATAAGCCGCCCCGTGTTATAAGCCGCATCTAACTGCGCTAAAGGAATGTCAAAAAAACAGTCAGATAGGTCAGTCAAACTTTAATAATATATTAAAAACCAGCGTGATGTGGGCGCGCATGGAGTCGTATATCAACATGGACGGAGCTGTGTGAAAAAAGCCACCCGGCCTCTTCGCGTAAACTTACCTTAACCACTCGCTCATCTTTTCTTCATCCATCCATCCCTTCGAGTTAGCTTTTATGATGACGCCGGCTGGAAAGGTCTCTTTTGGCAAGGTCTTCCTTTTGAATATCACCATGGGTGGAAGTTTCTGGCCATTAGCATGGCAAGCTAGAACCACAGTGAAGGATGACTTCTCATTCCCTGTGGTGCGAATATTCACCGTACGTGCTCCCGTTGTATCCACAGTGCGGTTCACAGGAATATCAAAAGTCAGTGGAACCTCGTCCATGTTGATAATGTTCTCTGGCCGGATCTTTTTTTCAGCTATCTTGTTTTTACAATATGCACGGAAAGTAGCCAGCTTTTCTTGAAAGTCTTTAGGCAGTTGCTGTGAAATAGTAGTCCGTGTGCGGATGGAGAGATTGCGTCTTTTCATGAACCGGAAACCTGTCGCTTAGTAGGAGCCATTTTGTGGTCTTTCCAGATGTAAACACACAAAGGAAATGAAACGTAATATCCGCGCACTTCTTCTTCTTCTACGCGGGCGGGTGGTTGCTTACAGTAGAAGAAGAAGCGCTTCCTGTTCTATGGGGGCGGGTGCTTACCTTGGCGGTTGCTTGCGTAGAAGAAGAAGCGCTTCCTGTTCTACCGAGAAAAAAGATGGCGGCTGTTTACCGAAGTTGCGAGACCGAAACTTTATGAAAATGAATCTTAATATTTATCCATATATAAAGCGCACCGGGTTATAAGGCGCACTGTCAGCTTTTGAGAAAATTTGTGGTTTTTAGGTGCGCCTTATAGTGCGGAAAATACGGTGTATATATATATATATATATATATATATATATATATATATATATATATATATATATATATATATATATATATATACATATATATATATATATATCAGTGACCTGCCATCATGGAAAGAAAAAAAATGTAAAAAGAAAAAAAATTAATTAAATTGTTATATGTATCCAGTGATTATACTATAAAGTTATTTTCCATTTAACTTCACCAGTTTTAGATTATTTTTATTCAAAATCGCTGAATTTTCACATTTGCCGTTCAAATACTGAGAAGAGACGGTGCGGTGATCAGCAGCCAGTTGAGGCACGTCACTCAGTGCCTCAACATGGATTCCGGACTCGGCTAACTGCTGGCCTGCTGTGCAGTGAGACTGTATTGCTTTATGAATTATATTAATACATTTCCATAGTTTAGTTAGCTGAGGTATATAATGTACAGTGTATTTTGTCAACAACTGTATGTGTGTAACGTATTTCTTGTGCTGAGCAATCATAAAACGGTTGCGAAGTTGCACTGTGTGAGGCTTGCAGTAATCCCGCCTCCTGGTGGTAGAGGGCGCTCGTGATCCCAGGGATCATTCTTGCGACTACTCGACTGCAGAAGAAGTGACAAGAAGCAGCAACAGCTAGCAGCGATCGTTTATTTTTTCCTCTTGCCTGGACTTTTACCATGGAGGATTACTTATCTAAAATAAAACAGTTTTCTAAACTGGACTTTCAATCCAAGCAGGAGGTAATAATTAAACGAAGATCTCCATCGAGACAGAGAGACTTTTAAAACTGAAGAAAGATAAGGAAGACTTCTATAAACAAGTTATCGATGCTTTTGTTCAGAAGGAGCTGCGCATGGACTTCATTTATAAGTAAAGGGAAGACCATAATAACGTTTTTTTTATTAAATGTGCTTTTTTGTGTGCTACAGTTTGTATGCGTAAAGTTAAAGTTAAGTTAAAGTACCAATGATTGTCACACACACACTAGGTGTGGTGAAATTTGTCCTCTGCATTTGACCCATTCCCTTGATCACCCCCTGGGAGGTGAGGGGAGCAGTGGGCAGCAGCGGCGCCGCGCTCGGGAATAATTTTTGGTGATTTAACCCCCAATTCCAAGCCTTGATGCTGAGTGCCAAGCAGGGAAGAATGCTGGTATGAGCTTTTAAACATAACCCGTTAACTGCTGCCAATCAAATGGTGAATAAGATACTCTTTAGGGTTCATATGTTTGTAAATCTGACTGTGATGAAGTCAGTGCCTCACCAGCCATCAACCTCATATATATATATATATATATATATATATATATATATATATATATATATATATATATATATATATATATATATGTATTTGTGGGGGGAAAAAATCACAAGACTACTTCATCTCTACAGGCCTGTTTCATGAGGGGTTCCCTCAATCATCAGGAGATAAAATCTCCTGATGATTGAGGGAACCCCTCATATATATGTATATGTGTGTTGGGTTTCGTGAATGGTTGGTAGCTGTTATTTCTCAGGCTGAAAGTGACGTCAAGGAAGCAAACCGTCAACTTCCTTGACGTCACTTTCAACCTGAGAAATAACAGCTACCAACCATTCACGAAACCCAACACAACACTCCAATACGTGCACCATGACAGCAACCACCCACCCACCACCACGAAAAGAATACCTACCGGAATTAATAAAAGGCTATCGATGCTGTCATCTAGCAAAGCTGAATTTGACCAAGCAACCCCCCCGTACCAAAAAGCCCTTGATGAAAGCGGATACAATTTCACCCTCACCTATGAACCCACGCCAGGAAACCAGCCAAAAAAGAACAGAAAACGAAACGACATCATCTGGTACAACCCCCCATACAGCAAAAACGTCTCAACTAACATTGGACACAAATTCCTCAATCTGATTGACAAACACTTTCCCAAAGACAACACCCTAAGAAAAGTATTCAACAAGAACAACATTAAATTGAGCTACAGCTGCATGAACAATATACGACAAATCATCTCAAACCACAACAAAACAATTGCAAAGGAGCCGTCGGCCCCCGGACAGAGCGACTCCAAAACCAACAAAGGCTGTAACTGTCGAAAGAAACCTGATTGCCCTCTCAACGGGGGGTGCTTACAAACATCAGTTGTCTACCAATCTAAGGTAATACGCAAGGACATTAACACATCCGACACATATGTAGGATTAACCGAGGGAGAATTCAAAACCAGATGGAACAATCACAAGGCTTCTTTCAGGAACCAAAACCTGCGGAATACCACAGAACTCAGCAAACACATTTGGGACCTCAAAGACAATAATGTTGAATATTCAATAACATGGCAAATTCTTGCATCCAGCACACCTTACAATAGTGGTAATAAAAGATGCAACCTATGCTTGAAAGAGAAACTGTTTATTATTTACCGTCCAGACCTGTCATCCCTCAACAAGCGCAGCGAAATTGTAACAGCATGCCACCACAGACGGAAACACCTCCTAGGTAACACATGAGCCAACCACCACGCCCCTAGGCCAGCCTGTATCCACCCACTCTGTGCCCTATATAAACCATGGTATGCGAATGCTCCCATTAAAATCTCCTGATGATTGAGGGTACCCCCCCTCATGAAACAGGCCTGTAGAGATGAAGTAGTCTTGTGATTTTTTTCCCACACATACATATATATATATATGTGTGTGTGTGTATATATATAGTGTGTGTAGTTTTGTAAAGGGGAGAAGCAAAGAAGTGGAGACAAACACCAGCAGCAGAGACCACCTGTCATTGAGAGAGCGCCACAGGCAACATCACCTGCTGGCGGGAAAATAACTCTTTGATATTCATATCAACCTGCAGCTCCACACAGCAAAATCAAATAGCTCTCACTTCTCTTTTTTCTATCTCTCTCTCTCTCTTTCTCTCTCTGCCAGACATAATGACACCACATAAAAGCCAAGCGTAGAATTGGAGAAGGCAGAGGTTTGATCTAAAGAAAGCACGCTGCTATGTCAGGAGCAGAACAAACTGGGACCATGGCGCAGGGAGAGAAGACAACCATGGCGCAGGGAGAGAAGACAACCATGGCGCAGGGAGAGAAGACAACCATGGCGCAGGGAGAGAAGACAACCATGGCCCAGGGAGAGAAGACGACCATGGCGCAGGGAGAGAAGACAACCATGGCGCAGGGAGAGAAGACAACCATGGTGCAGGGAGAGAAGACAACCATGGCGCAGGGAGAGAAGACAACCATGGTGCAGGGAGAGAAGACGACCATGGCGCAGGGAGAGAAGACAACCATGGCGCAGGGAGAGAAGACAACCATGGCGCAGGGAGAGAAGACAACCATGGTGCAGGGAGAGAAGACGACCATGGCGCAGGGAGAGAAGACGACCATGGCGCAGGGAGAGAAGACAACCATGGCGCAGGGAGAGAAGACAACCATGGCGCAGGGAGAGAAGACAACCATGGCGCAGGGAGAGAAGACAACCATGGCGCAGGGAGAGAAGACGACCATGGCGCAGGGAGAGAAGACAACCATGGCGCAGGGAGAGAAGACAACCATGGCGCAGGGAGAGAAGACAACCATGGCGCAGGGAGAGAAGACGACCATGGTGCAGGGAGAGAAGACGACCATGGCGCAGGGAGAGAAGACAACCATGGCGCAGGGAGAGAAGACAACCATGGTGCAGGGAGAGAAGACAACCATGGTGCAGGGAGAGAAGACAACCATGGCGCAGGGAGAGAAGACAACCATGGTGCAGGGAGAGAAGACAACCATGGCGCAGGGAGAGAAGACAACCATGGTGCAGGGAGAGAAGACAACCATGGCGCAGGGAGAGAAGACAACCATGGCGCAGGGAGAGAAGACGACCATGGCGCAGGGAGAGAAGACAACCATGGCGCAGGGAGAGAAGACGACCATGGAGCAGGGAGAGAAGACGACCATGGTGCAGGGAGAGAAGACAACCATGGCGCAGGGAGAGAAGACAACGCGTCAAATCGCTGGGAAGGCAAGCAAAGTTTGGTGTTCAAGTTTGGCATCATGCTCGCTATACACTCTCAATGTTCTACCATATTGTCTGCTCCATCACCTCCTAGCACCAGGACAACACCCAGGGCATGATGTCATAGTGTGATGAGATTTATACTTTATAAAAAACTGTATCCACTTTATTCATGCAATAATAGTGTGGCTTGCAATGGAAACATCATGGACTCAATGCTGAACAACAACCAGCATTACAACTATTATGTTAGATCCACTATGGACTGGACTCTCACACTATTATGTTAGATCCACTATGGACTGGACTCTCACTATTATATTAGATCCACTATGGACTGGACTCTCACTATTATGTTAGATCCACTATGGACTAAACTCTCACACTATTATGTTAGATCCACTATGGACTCAACTCTCTCACTATTATGTTAGATCCACTATGGACTAGACTCTCACTATTATATTAGATCCACTATGGACTGGACTCTCACTATTATGTTAGATCCACTATGGACTAAACTCTCTCACTATTATGTTAGATCCACTATGGACTGGACTCTCACTATTATGTTAGATCCACTATGGACTGGACTCTCACACTATTATGTTAGATCCACTATGGACTGGACTCTCAGTATTATGTTAGATCCACTATGGACTGGACTCTCACACTATTATGTTAGATCCACTATGGACTGGACTCTCACACTATTATGTTAGATCCACTATGGACTGGACTCTCACACTATTATGTTAGATCCACTATGGACTGGACTTTCACTATTATGTTAGATCCATTACGGACTGGCCTCTCACGATTATGTTAGATCCACTATGGACTGGACTCTCTCACTATTATGTTAGATCCACTATGGACTGGACTCTCACTATTATGTTAGATCCACTATGGACTGGACTCTCACACTATTATGTTAGATCCACTATGGACTGGACTCTCACTATTATGTTAGATCCGCTATGGACTAAACTCTCTCACTATTATGTTAGATCCACTATGGACTAAACTCTCTCACTATTATGTTAGATCCACTATGGACTGGACTCTCACACTATTATGTTAGATCCACTATGGACTGGACTTTCACTATTATGTTAGATCCATTACGGACTGGCCTCTCACTATTATGTTAGATCCACTATGGACTGGACTCTCACACTATTATGTTAGATCCACTATGGACTGGACTCTCACTATTATGTTAGATCCACTATGGACTAAACTCTCACACTATTATGTTAGATCCACTATGGACTAGACTCTCACTATTATATTAGATCCACTATGGACTGGACTCTCACTATTATGTTAGATCCACTATGGACTAAACTCTCTCACTATTATGTTAGATCCACTATGGACTGGACTTTCACTATTATGTTGGATCCATTACGGACTGGCCTCTCACGATTATGTTAGATCCACTATGGACTGGACTCTCACACTATTATGTTAGATCCACTATGGACTGGACTTTCACTATTATGTTAGATCCATTACGGACTGGCCTCTCACTATTATGTTAGATCCACTATGGACTGGACTCTCACTATTATGTTAGATCCACTATGGACTGGACTCTCACTATTATGTTAGATCCACTATGGACTGGACTCTCACTATTATGTTAGATCCACTATGGACTGGACTCTCACTATTATGTTAGATCCACTATGGACTGGACTCTCACTATTATGATAGATCCACTATGGACTGGACTCTCACTATTATGTTAGATCCACTATGGACTGGACTCTCACTATTATGTTAGATCCACTATGGACTGGACTCTCACACTATTATGTTAGATCCACTATGGACTGGACTCTCACTATTATGTTAGATCCACTATGGACTGGACTCTCACTATTATGTTAGATCCACTATGGACTAAACTCTCACACTATTATGTTAGATCCACTATGGACTAGACTCTCACTATTATATTAGATCCACTATGGACTGGACTCTCACTATTATGTTAGATCCACTATGGACTAAACTCTCTCACTATTATGTTAGATCCACTATGGACTGGACTTTCACTATTATGTTGGATCCATTACGGACTGGCCTCTCACGATTATGTTAGATCCACTATGGACTGGACTCTCACTAATATGTTAGATCCACTATGGACTGGACTCTCACACTATTATGTTAGATCCACTATGGACTGGACTCTCACACTATTATGTTAGATCCACTATGGACTGGACTCTCACTATTATGTTAGATCCGCTATGGACTGGACTCTCAAACTATTATGTTAGATCCACTATGGACTGGACTCTCACTATTATGTTAGATCCACTACGGACTGGACTCTCACTATTATGTTAGATCCACTATGGACTGGACTCTCACTATTATGTTAGATCCACTATGGACTGGACTCTCACTATTATGTTAGATCCACTATGGACTGGACTCTCACTATTATGTTAGATCCACTATGGACTGGACTCTCACTATTATGTTAGATCCACTATGGACTGGACTCTCACTAT
The DNA here is from genome assembly GCF_033978685.3 of Nerophis lumbriciformis. Lineage (NCBI taxonomy): Eukaryota > Metazoa > Chordata > Actinopteri > Syngnathiformes > Syngnathidae > Nerophis > Nerophis lumbriciformis. The sequence goes on from NC_084554.2 coordinate 54,426,942, forward strand.
TATGTTAGATCCACTATGGACTGGACTCTCACACTATTATGTTAGATCCACTATGGACTGGACACTCACTATTATGTTAGATCCACTATGGACTGGACTCTCACACTATTATGTTAGATCCACTATGGACTGGACTCTCACTATTATGTTAGATCCACTATGGACTAAACTCTCTCACTATTATGTTAGATCCACTATGGACTAAACTCTCTCACTATTATGTTAGATCCACTATGGACTGGACTCTCACACTATTATGTTAGATCCACTATGGACTGGACTCTCACTATTATGTTAGATCCACTATGGACTGGACTCTCACACTATCATGTTAGATCCACTATGGACTGGACTCTCACACTATTATGTTAGATCCACTATGGACTGGACTCTCACTATTATGTTAGATCCACTATGGACTGGACTCTCACTATTATGTTAGATCCACTATGGACTAAACTCTCTCACTATTATGTTAGATCCACTATGGACTGGACTTTCACTATTATGTTGGATCCATTACGGACTGGCCTCTCACGATTATGTTAGATCCACTATGGACTGGACTCTCACTATTATGTTAGATCTACTATGGACTGGACTCTCACTATTATGTTAGATCCACTATGGACTGGACTCTCACTATTATGTTAGATCCACTATGGACTGGACTCTCACTATTATGTTAGATCCACTATGGACTAAACTCTCTCACTATTATGTTAGATCCACTATGGACTGGACTCTCACTATTATGTTAGATCCACTATGGACTGGACTCTCACTATTATGTTAGATCCACTATGGACTGGACTCTCACTATTATGTTAGATCCACTATGGACTGGACTCTCACTATTATGATAGATCCACTATGGACTGGACTCTCACTATTATGTTAGATCCACTATGGACTGGACTCTCACTATTATGTTAGATCCACTACGGACTGGACTCTCACTATTATGTTAGATCCACTATGGACTGGACTCTCACACTATTATGTTAGAGCCACTATGGACTGGAGAGAAGAATAAGTGATTATTACATTTGAACAGAAGTGTAGATAGAACATGTTAAAACAGAAAATAAGCAGATATTAACAGTAAATGAACAAGTGGATTAATAATATTTTTTTTTTACAGTTTGTCCTTCAAACAAAAATAATAGGTGTATAAATGACACAATATGTTACTGCATAGACTAATTAGGAGTCTTTGTTTGTTTACTTACTACTAAAAGACAAGTTGACTAGTATGTTCACTATTTTATTTAAGGACTAAATGACAATAATAAACATATGTTTCATGTACTCTAACATTTTTTGTTGAATAAAGCCAATAATGAAATTTCTTGTGGTCCCCTTTATTTAGAAAAGTATCGCAAAGTATCGAAATACATGTTGGTATGGAGACAACCCTACTCCCAACTTCTGTTATTAGGATGTCTTCAAGTAAAGAAGTGATACTATAGTGCTGTCCGATTAAAGTTCAATCAATGATTGTATTCCTTCTCCAAAGCCACTGCACCGTATGTAGGCCACGGCTTTTCAATGAACCGATCTCACCAAGTCTGTGTTTGAGCATACCAATGAGTGTCTTCAATCTTTATTGGAAGACTCCCTTCTTACTGAGTGAGTATAGTGTGAACAACAACATTGTTCACCACATGAGCTAGAAGCCGACGGGCCTGAGGCTGTGGCACATCTGTCGTACTAAAGACCTAACGCGTTCATGCAGGGACTACCACGTCTTGCCGTTCACACGACTCGAGCGGTGAGATGCTGTTCTTTTGAAGGGGATGGCAGACATTGCGACGGAAGGGTGAACACAGACACACCTACTGAAGGAACAGTGTCTGGAAACCACACTGACCTGAAAATGACAACCTGGTTTGAAAAACCCCAGGATGGTAGCTGGAGATAAGGACAAAAGAAACAGGCAATGCAGATAAACGGATGCAAGCCAAATAGCTTTCAGCCGCCATGGCAGCAGTGGTACTACAGTGTGCTTGTAAGCTCAGCATTAAAAACCAGAACAGAAGCTAATCTGGAGAGCCTTTTCAAAAGGAGAACAGAGGCACTGGGAGCGTGTACCACGGTGTTGTTCAAGGGGATTCCGCTTCCTCTCTGCGGCAACATGCCAGCCCAAAGTGCTCAAAACCAAGCTTAGCTCCTCAGGCTTGGCACCGGCGGCTCTGTGGCCCCACGTGCCAGTGTCAACTTCAGCTCTGAACAACGCCAACCGCCTATGCCAGACTTCAATGAGCTCGTGGCCTCAGTGCCCGTTCTCCAGTCTTCTCCTTCTTTAGTACCCACTAGAGATGCGCGGATAGGCAATTATTTCATCCGCAACCGCATCAGAAAGTCGTCAACCATCCGCCATCCACCCGTTTCTAACATTTAATCAGAACCGCACCCTCCCGTTGTTATATATCTAATATAGACGATGCAAGGCATTAGTGAGGTTATAAAGCTTTTGCCTGTTAAAGAAAGGAGACTGATCCAATGCAGCACAGACATTCAACGCGTGCCACGCTGTCACGGCCCAGACGCACACCAGTGCGCAATCATATGGGAGCCGAGCTGAGCGCACCTCCAAGCGCGTCTCGCTGCCGGCGACGGCAGCGAGACGCCGGCAGCCATTTTCAGGGCTAGTTGATTCGGCAGGTGGGTTGTTACACACTCCTTAGCGGGTTCCAACTTCCATGGCCACCATCCTGCTGTCTATATCAACCAGGGTGAGCCCCACCCCTTTCGTGAGCGCACTGCGCGCGGAGTGACCCCTGTTACACGCCCCCGGCAACGGGGGTGGCGGGCAGGTAAGCTGCTTACCTGCTGCGCGTGACGCCGGCCGCGGCGAAGGCGGACGAGGCGGGGTGTCGGTGCGGTGGGCGCGGTGGTGACCCTGGACGTGCGTCGGGCCCTTCTCGCGGATCGCCTCAGCTACGGCTCCCGGTGGGGCCCTCTCGGGGGAAGGGGCCTCGGTCCCGGACCCCGGCGAGGCGTCCCTTCTTCTGTTGTGGCATATGCAGCAGGTGCCTGCTCGTTTTTCGTTTGTGGGTAACAACATTTAACTATGTATATATATTTCCGAATTGGTTTAACTGCCACCCGCCTGAATCTATTTAAAATCTAATTTTTCTTAATTTCAACCGCCCGACCCGACCCGACCCGCGGATAAAATCTAATTTTTTTTTATTTCAACCGCCCGATCCGCGGATAATCCGCGGACTCCGCGGTTGTGTCCGCAAACCGCGCATCTCTAGTACCCACCTACTGCTTTTTGTCCCACTTCACTCAGACACAACTTGATTTGGTATCAGTTGGTTGATATTTGGTATCAGTTGGTAGATATACTGGAACGTAGAGGTGGGAGAAATAATCCATTTTTAGATGCATCGCAATTCAGACATGGACGGCTATAAAATCGATTAGTAAACGTCAACAATTTATTGATTTATTGTAAATAAAGTAATGCAGACAGTTCTAAAGGCTAGACTACTGCAACTCTGGAGAATGCATTTATGTTTAAGAGTTCTTTCTTTATTCATAGTCATGCACATGTGGACTTTTTTTGTTTGTATCTTATGTCCGCAAGTAAACTGTGTGCTTGACCTTGAAGGGTTGGAATGTGGGAGTTGGAGTACTCCATTTATCGTATCTGTATTAGAACAATGAGGCTGTATTCCTTTCTGGACTGGGTGGGGGCTGTTTTTGTATTCAAGAAGTTGTCTCTTCCCGTTTGAATGTTAGACCAATTTAAGATGCCGGTATGACCGCATTTGTGTGGACTGGTCTCCTAAAGCTTTAGTAAAACTTGATAATATTCCTATTCTGTCTTGATGGTCCTTCTTCCATCCATCCATCCATCTTCTTCCGCTACTTAGGCAGTAGCCTAAGCAGGGAAGCCCAGACTTCCTCTCCCCAGCCACTTCGTCCAGCTCTTCCTGTGGGACCCCGAGGCGTTCCCAGGCCAGCCGGGAGACATAGTCTTCCCAACGTGTCCTGGGTCTTCCCCGTGGCCTCCTACCGGTCGGACGTGCCCTAAACACCTCCCTAGGGAGGCGTTCGGGTGGCATCCTGACCAGATGCCCGAACCACCTCATCTGGCTCCTCTCCATGTGGAGGAGCAGCGGCTTTACTTTGAGCTCCTCCCGGATGGCAGAGCTTCTCACCCTATCTCTAAGGGAGAGCCCCGCCACCCGGCGGAGGAAACTCATTTCGGCCGCTTGTACCCGTGATCTTGTCCTTTCGGTCATAACCCAAAGCTCATGACCATAGGTGAGGATGGGAACGTAGATCAACCGGTAAATTGAGAGCTTTGCCTCCCGGCTCAGCTCCTTCTTCACCACAACGGATCGATACAGCGTTCGCATTACTGAAGACGCCGCACCGATCCGCCTGTCGATCTCACGATCCACTCTTCCCTCACTCGTGAACAAGACTCCGAGGTACTTGAACTCCTCCACTTGGGGCAAGATCTCCTCCCCAACCCGGAGATGACACTCCACCCTTTTCCGGGCGAGAACCATGGACTCGGACTTGGAGGTGCTGATTCTCATCCCAGTCGCTTCACACTCGGCTGCGAACCGATCCAGGTCCTTCTTACTCAGCATATATGTCATCTAAAGAACGTGGGATTGACCAGTGACTTTATTTCCCTGAGAGGGAAGACTGGTCAGACGCAAGAACATCCAGAAGCTGCAGTACTTACAGAATAGTGCTGCTAGGATCGTGACGAGAGTGCGGAAATACGACCGCATCACACCGGTTCTCAAATCCCTTCACTGGCTTCCTGTTTCACTCAAGATTGAATACAAAGTCTCCCTACTAACTCACCAGTGCCTCCATGGAAATGCCCCCCTCTACCTCAAAGAACTGCTCACCCCCAAATCCTCCACAAGACAACCTCCGAGGACAAAGCTACGAACTATGGGAGTCTGTGGAACGCTCTCCCTGACCACCTGAGGGCACCACAGACTGTGGATGCTTTTTAAAAAAAAAAAGGCTTAAAAACCCTTCTTTTAAAAAAAAGCCTTTTTGTAGATGCATGCGTACTAGTTCTAGCTATTAAGCTGTTCTAGTTTTTATTTGTATTATCTTTTTATTTTTATTTTTTAATACACTGTAGCACTTTGAGGTTGTTTGCTCAATGTAAAGTGCTTTTTTACAAATAAAATCTATTATTATTATTATTAAAAATGTGTATTTACTTACCTCACCAAGAGATCCGACCGGCTGTTTTATTTTAGGGAACTTATGTTCCAGTTTTGCACACATTTTCATTGATTTAATAAAAGTGATAATTGAACTCTCTCATTACGAATCCACTACTTTTAAAAGTTGCAAGTATTTAGTGACACGGAAATAACTGTAAAGCTGCATCAATATACATAAATTAAAGATGAATCAATAATCGATTTTCAATCGAATCATAGCTCTTGAATCGTAATAGAATCCCAAAGACTGGACTGTGACTTGATTGAACAGAGCCCGTAGCAACGAACGCTACTTTCGTAAAAAAAAAACTACCTCTAATCAAGGCAGACTTGGTCAGCGCCAACCTCGGCCTGGCCCGTATCTCAATGTTATCAATATACAGTATTTCAGTTTTGTGTTGCAGACCATTTAAAAAAATGTAAACATTTGTTTTCCTCCTCTTGGATTATTATTGCTATTTAGTCCTGAGGCTCAAAGCAAAGGAGACTAGACGTTCTATGAATGTCTCCACATTGTTTTCATCCCTATGTTGGTCACAGACCCTACAGGTCCGTCTGTGGAACAGACAAAAACACTTCTGATGCTTGGTGCACCCTTTCTGGGTCTATGGTTGGGTGCCAGGAGCCTAGTAGGGGGGCCTGTATCTGTCACTACAGTTTATAGTTTGTCTTTGACCCAAATCTTCTCCCCCAAAGGCAAAACCAGGCCTGGGCACAGAAGTGCAGACACTTGCCTTGTTTGGGCCCCGTCACTGGAACCCAAGTGCCCTGACATCTGTCCAACACAACAACCTTCACTAGTCACCGTATCATTGCTTTTCTCCGTCCCTATGTTTACAATGGTTTGGTTTCCCCCCCATCACTACCAGTGTTTTGACATCATGTCGGGAATATTTTGCCAGGAAACTCTTCCAGCTGTCAGGGAGGAGACATCAATGCCACCTCCACTACCAACTGACTTGCCTCCAGGCTGAAAGGTTGGTGACATGACCTGATTTTTACCACACCGTTTCTCGTCGCGGTGCAACGTTCATCCTTACTTCATCCTTCCAAGTCATATTGTAAATGCTGCACGACTTAAACCATCTTGCAGTCAAATGGGAGACGATAAAAGTTGCTTCCTTTTATGCCGTAGATCAGGGGTGCTCATTACGTCGATCGCGAGCTACCGGTCGATCTCGGAGGGTGTGTCAGTCGATCACCAGCCAGGCATTAAAAAAAATAGTCCTAAAAATGAGCGATCGTAAATCTTCACTATGACGTCACTTCCGTCACTTGATTGACATTCACGGCACCCGAGGGTCTTCTGAGATGACGCTGGCTGCTGCCAGCTCATTAAAATTACCGACTGGAAGGCGAGAAACACTTTATTTCAACAGACTCTGGCGCCGTACCTGTCGTCAAAACTCCAAAGACCGACTGCACAGTTGCACAGTTGCGCTAACAAAATAAGAGACTCAGAAAGCTGGCGTGCACAAGCTAGCAAGCTACGGAGTTTGCCGACAATGTATTTCTTGTAAAGTGTATACAAAGGAGTACGGAAGCTGGACAAATAAGATGCCAAAAACCAACCACTTTCATGTGGTATTGGACAGAAAGGAGGACTTTTTTTTCTCCTCCATTCGAAAATGTGGACGTTATCATCACCACTGTCTGATTCTAATCAATGCAAGTCATCAGAATCAGGTAATACACCAATTTATATTCTTGTCTTCATGAAAGAAAGGAATCTATATGTGTTAAACATGCTTGTATTATCTTTAAACACTTTTAACTTATTAACAATATTAACTATATGTGTTAAACATGCTTGTATTATCTTTAAACACCTTTAACTTGTTAACAATATTAACTATATGTGTTAAACATGCTTGTATTATCTTTAAACACCTTTAACTTATTAACAATATTAACTATATGTGTTAAACATGCTTGTATTATCTTTAAACACCTTTAACTCGTTAACAATATTAACTATATGTATTAAACATGCTTGTATTATCATTAAACACCTTTAATTTTTTAACAATATTAACTATATGTGTTAAACATGCTTGCATTATCATTAAACACCTTTAACTTGTTAACAAAAACATATATTTCATAAATAAGTAAATATAAATGATATATATGAATGAGGTAGATCCCCACGACTTGATCAATTGAAAAGTAGCTCGCCTGCAGAAAAAGTGTGAGCACCCCTGCCGTAGATCATCTTTCTTTATGTTGTGTGCAATCAATGCCATCACACACCACTGAAAACAACTGAAAGGGGCCCTAAAACCAACTGTTCTTACTCGGGGTGTAACGGTACACAAACATTTCGATCCGGTACGTACCTCGGTTTAGAGGTCACGGTTCGGTTCATTTTCGGTACAGTAAGAAAACAACAAAATATAAATTTTTTTGGTTATTTATTTACTAAATGTGTAAACAATGGCATAACATACATATACACACAGGGTCCATTGCCAGGGTTCATGTGGTCAACATATATCAAATAAAAACTAAATAAGATAAGGCTCAGAATGGTTTCTTAACAAAACCTTTCTACTTATAAAGTGCTTTTTTTGATTGATTGATTGATTGAGACTTTTATTAGCAGATTGCACAGTACAGTACATATTTGACCAATTGACCACTAATTGGCATACTTGCCAAACTTGAGACCTCCGATTTCGGGAGGTGGGGCGGGGGCATGGTTAAGATATATATATATATATATATAAGAAATACTTGACTTTCAGTGAATTCTAGCTATATATATATATATATATATATATATATATATATATATATATATATATATATATATATATATATATATATAAAATAAACAC